>NW_022146029.1:351016-384871 GCF_002938485.1 Sitophilus oryzae
TCATTGTACTTCGTTTCAGTTACGTATTGCTGATGTTTATAATTTGTTATTTTGGGAGTTTTTAAAGTGATTTTATTTACCCTATAACTTTATATTTACAGGATGAGTCTTAAATAGAGAAATAAAAAAAAAAAAAAAAATGTTGAAAATCGTACATTTTTAAAATTTTCCTGTATATTTTAGAACACTTTTTAGAACTGCCTGTTCATCACTAAATTCTCCCATGGTATAATTTCTTGATCTTTGATATTATCAGCGACTAAAGAATACAAGGACAAAAAACACCCGAGACCAAATTGTTTCCATGGCTCAAACAGTTACCAGCAGCCACATAACCCTCTTCCTTAGCTGCTCGAACTCCTATGGTGTATGCGGTGGTGCCGATATTGTTACGTTTTCGTCGGTTCCGTGTGGATAGAAAGTCCTGAATTTATTTAGCACTAGTTATTTAACACTAATTAACAAAAGCAATAACGATAAAAGACTTATAGAACTATTCCTGACGATTTATAACTTGGGAATTTATTTTGAATTTTAGCGCGTCAACTGCACTTGTATATTTATAACTGCCCCCTGTAGACCACAGCCGCCGGCTTTATACCGACAGGTAAGAACTCTAGAATAGTCCATAGATCGTTAGGTGCGTAGAGAAGGTTTTCGATTGTTCTCGTATGTACTAGTCCATTCAGTGGGACTCGATTCTTCTCAAACGAATGAATCATTACGGTGTTTATTCTTAAATGCGATATTAAGATTAATCTGAGGGAGGGACATATAGTTAGGTTGGGTCGAGTCCACACGGGTCATAAAATAACACAGATACTAATTAATTACAAAATATTAAAATGTTAACAAGGTACAAAACTAGTATCGACTTATAGCACACATCAAGTACATATATCAAAGAAATAATTATCGAATTCAATATAAAAAACGCTAAAAATTCGGGCTGTTTATGTCCCTCTGAGCAATAACTCCTGGCTCTTTCTTATCCACACAATAGTAGTTTTGAAGCAATGTGTAATCGAGAGTATAATTTATTAGATTGTTAGGGCGCTTTGTTAATAGAAATATTTTAGATTCAGTATTGCTACTTATATACCGCGCTGGCAAAACGGTATTAGCAATGGGAGGTTTTCAATGCGATAAAAAAAGATGTTAAGGCTGCAAAATATTCTGCAGTGCAACAGAGATGGATAAAGTGTCTTTTCCCTACCATCGTTTAGGGAAAGTGATACGACGAGAGAGCCTCTGCGAGAGGGGGCGGGTCTTTAAGACGTTTGTGTGGGGACTACTAGTAATAGAACAGAATAGAAAATATATTTAAATTTATAAAACTCCTACAAGAATCATCTATAAATAACATTGAACGGTTTATAATATACAGGATGATCAAAGAACGCAAACTTATCGTTTATTTTTATTACCACTATCGTATTTTAAAATACAAAATACCTTAGACCATAAAACACATAGACACATAAAATACTTGAGTTGTACTGTGACCCAACATCTATCATCATGTCAAATTAGGGCAAAAATAAGTTAATTATAAACATATAAAAAAAAAAAAAAAATATTTTGGAATTAAAATTTAAATAATAAAATAAACATCAAATTACATAATAAAATTAAAAATATTTTTTTTTTTTTATTAATAAAAATGATTAGTTAATAAAAACTACATATTGACTTTGTTTTGTGTGTCTAGTTAGTAATATAGGGTCTAAAGTGTTATTTGTTACTAAATTATTCCTAAATAATCTTAAATTAAATTAATAAATTAACCTAACTAAATAAAATATCAACAGTGAAATGTTACACACACTTTTCTTGTGTATTCTAATAGAGAAGAGCACTAATATTGCACGTCGTAGTAACCCCCGACCTGTTTCATCCAAAAACAGAGCAAAAAAAACCGTTTTGCTTTATATGAGTTTTGAATATATTAAACCTAAGAAACCCTTAAATGACTATGTTGAGCAAATTTATTACAGCAAAGATTCGAAAATAAATGTTTTACTAAATATTTCAGATTAATAAAATTATATGTTTTTTGATAAATTGTTACTGAGCAATTACTTATTGTCTTATACATATATTGAATTCATTAAATAAAATAAATCGAAACAATGTCATCAATAATACATCATTAAATTTCAGAGATAAACATTCGTTAAGCTTGAACTGAAATCTTATTTCTTCACCTACCATGACGACTTATTTTCACTCAATTCGACAGCGGAAACACCTTTTTCTTAGGTTATACGAGGGTTGGTTTTTATATTTTGCAATACAGGGGTAGTTTGTTTTGAAGTATTCTCCAGAGATACTAAAAACAACAAAAATATTTTTTTAATTTTTCATAAAATATACAGAGGTTGTTCACCACATACGACACAGGGTATTGTCTTCAGACAGTGAAGTTACACAAATTGTAGGTTTAAAGTGTAAGGGACCCCAATGGAAACTACAATTTAAAATATTTTACAAAATGCAGAGTGTCCCCAAATAAATAAAAAATATCAAAGTTATTTTTTTAAATGGAACTTCTAATATATTATTACTTTTAGTTTCTGCCATTAGAATAAAGGTAGAAATTTGATTGGTTTGTTAGCAAACCTTCCGTTTTGAAATATTTTCAATTTTATGAAATTTCAGTGAGAATTTTTAAAACTTCATTTCTCAAGGGGTATCAATGTTTTTAATACTAAATATTTACTGTTTAAGTTTATTTATTGATCAGTTATTGTGTTGCAATAATAAAAATAATGCTACCTTATACAGGTGTCAAAATTTATTTTAAAATAATTATTAGCTTCAAACGGCAATAACTTCTTTAATTTAAAATGGAATACCCTGTATATTTTAGGAGGTCAAATGCACAATTAAATTGTCTATCAAAAAATTTGTATTATACCATTTTTTACCTATCCCTTCAGTTTTCATTGAAAATGCATTTTTCTTATAATTTAGACCTCATTTTATCAGTATATCCATGGAATATTGACAATTTAAGGTTGTTTTAAAACAATAAATGTACAAATGTACAGACTAGTAATATTATCGTTTTTATGAAAACGATAATATTACTAACCAGAAACTAACCAATACAAAGAAACTATTTAAATCTTTTATAAATGGTATACCATTAATTAAAATATAACACCATTATTTCCGCCATATACTAATTAATTACATACTTAATTGTGTTCGTTAATAGAATTATTATATAAATAAATGTGGATTTGAGTCAGAAATCAATGTAATAGGATTATCAAATTAAAGTCTGTTGTTATAAATAAGCATTTATTAAAAATGAAATATCATTTTAAGGTGTTACTTTTATCACTGTCTAATGCCCATACCACAAAATTCAGTTTTTGGTATTTGAAGCAATTATTATTAATCAATGCAAACAGTCAGTTAATGAAGTTTGAATACTGGGGTCATATTAATTGATCCTGATTAACAAATATTTAAACAGTTTTTTTTATTTTTTTAATGAAATAAACGGATTATATCGACAATATTAGTATCTGTACTTTCTTTAAAATTTGAATTTTACATCTTTAAAATAATCTAAAATGTCAATAGTCCATGGGTATATTGATAAATAAGTTCTAAATTACAAGAAAATGCATTTTTCTACTGAAACTTAAAAAATGGTATAATATAATTTGATGAACAATTAAGTGTGCATCTGATTCTCAATAAAATATACAAGGGTGTTCCATTTAAATTAAACAAGTTGTAGCCGTTTGAAGTAATAATTATTTAAAATAAATTTTTAGACACTCTGTTAAGGTAGTTTTATTTTTATTATTGCAACACAATAACTGATCAGTAAATAAACTTCAGTAAATATTTGGTATTAAAAACTTTACATTACCCTTGGAAATGAAGCCTTAAAAATTTTTACTGCAATTTCACAGGTGAAAATATTTCAAAAACAGTGAGTTTAAGTATAATAAACCTTAATCAGTTTACCTTTATTTTTAATCATGAAACTAAAAATGTGACAATATACAGGGTGTTCCATTTTAAAAAAATACAACTTTGATATTTTTGCCCATTTGGGACACTCTGTATCATAAGAATATTTTAAATTGGCCTCTTGTCCTTCAACGAACCCAAGGCTTACAATTTGTAAAAATCTCATCGTTTAGCAACAATAGTCCGTGTCGTATTATGTGGTGAACAACCCTGTATATCTTTGTATCTCTGCCAATAAACAACGAAACCATTGCAAGAAACCCTGTAAAACAGACAACAATGGGACACCCTCTACAAGAATTTGCATATATTTTGATCAGTTTAGTAAAACACTATACGTCATTAATTATATAATCTTAATAAAAAAAATTAGCGACATCAAAAACAGTTTGATTGTACATCCAACTGATCTATTATCTTAATGAGAATGAAATCACGTAGAACGTTTGCCTATAAATCAAGTTATCTGTGACAAATGACGTGATATGTTATCGTAACGATTGGGCAAGAGAATATACGGTTTTCCCAGAAAACATTTCCTTTCTATTATGGAAGGTATTGTGGTATTTATTTTGGAATTTTCAAATTGATTATTTATTTCACCGCTATATTTTGTTGGGTTCTTCGTTTCTCTGTGTTATTTCACAAATTGATGTTAAGTATCCGCAAAACTGAGATCTGTATCTTTAACAAGTAGATAACAGAATAAATAGACAAACTTTACTGTACTCAAGATATACTTAAACCAGATGTAAATAAATTATATTAATGAAGATCTTATACTATAAAATCGAGAAAAAAAATGCGTCAAAGACGACTGAGGAATGACAATTGATGATAATTTTGGCGAGGTCAAGCCCTAGAAGCCATTTACTTTGCCCTACTCTTCTTTATTTTTTAATGGTATTACTAGTTGGCCTAAAGAAGGTTGTAATTTATTTTTAAATTGAGTAAAGATGATTTTTAAGTGGTGTAGTTTAAATACAAGAAAAACTTTTTTTTTGAAATAGAGTCTTTGATGCTGTTTTTTTCATTATATTATAATAATTTTAATGATTTTCTGTGTGTATAGATAGAAAATTTAAATTTCTAAATTTAAATATTTTGATTGTTATACCGGGTGCGTCTCAAAAGTGGCTCACATCTATAAATCTTTTATTTTTTCAGAAAAAAAAAACGAGATTTGGTATGTTCGTGTATGACATAAATTAGGATTGATTGACGTGTTCAATTGATTTTGGCCACTTCCTGTTTTACCGGAAATGATGACAACATTTGATTTTTAAATGGCACCCTCGCTATATTTTTACTTTATTAGAAAGAACATGGCACTCTGAATAGAATGACATATCATATGTCAACTTTTGATATTTTCGCTTAAAAAGTCGTATTTTAAATTTCAATCTGGAGTGCCATGGCTGTGTTAAAAACACTAATTTTTAATCAAGGAGCATTGGAAAAATAGATTCGATCTTCTAATGTTTTTAGCATCTTGTCCTGGCCGGTTAAAAGATGCCCAAATCGTATTTTTAAATATCTCAATTTTTCAAATGGAATGAGGGTGGTTCATTAGCATAATTTTTAATCAAGGAGCATTGGAAAAATAGATTCGATCTTCTAATGTTTTTTAGCATCTTGTCCTGGCCGGTTAAAAGATGCCCAAATCCTATTTTTAATCATATCTCAATGTTTTCAAATGTAACAAGTGTGGCTCATTAGCATATTTGAAAAAAGCATTTTTTTACGAATAATTTGGTACCACACACTTGGTATTTCGAGTCAAATTGTCGTTATGAACCGCATGTTACAATAATTTCAAATATACCATATGCGAAAATGTCAAAAGTTGACATATGATATGTCATTCTATTCAGAGTGTCATTTTCTATCGAATAAAGTAAAAAATACCGAGAGTGTCATTTAAAAATCAAAAGTTGTAGTCATTTCCGGTGAAACAGGAAGTGACCGAAAACAATTGAATACGTCAATCAATCCTAATTTATGTCATATACTAACATACCAAATCTCGTTTTTTTATCTGAAAAAATACAAAAGTTATAGGGGTGAGCCACTTTTGAGACGCACCCGGTATATTAAGTGTTATCTAAAAAGATATATATAATTTTTGTTTAAAAATAATCACCAAATTTAGTGTTTTAAACTGTTAAACTCGAAGAGAATTCCAGGAAGATACCGAAAAACAAGTCATACAGTAGCAAATCACAAATTCCTAAAATATATGAATAATTTATATATGAAACTTTTAAATATGGAAGAAGAGACTGTTAAAAAGTATAGAAAAAATAAATAAATTAATACTCAAGTTGTTTAAGTGCGTTTTTAGTGCCTAATAACTTAAATAAAATCAAAAATTCAAAATCGAATCACCAAGCTCGTAAAAGAATTAGTTACTCAGGTTTTCCTGTATATGCTACAGAGATCATATTTATCATCTGAAACCAATAATCATATGATTTTAATATAACTAATATAGATTAGTAACAAAAATATATTATTTGCTTGAAATAAATATTTGTCACAAAGAAACTACATGAATTTACTACTTTTTATTTTTTTTAATTAATCTTAAATTTTTCTAGAAAAAAAAAATATTACCAAACAGTTTCTGTTGAATCTTTGGCACAAAACATTTTCAAATTTATGATTTCAATCTAATAAGTATCTACCTAGTCTACATGTTTAATTTTTGTGAATGATTTTAACATGTATTGATTATTTCGATTCCAAATATCTCGAGAACCATTACTCGTAGCGATTTTTACCAAGAGACCCTTTTTACGTAAAAAACGTTGTGAATGTACATTTTTCTACTCAGTAGTTTTATACAGGTAAGGACAAAAAGTTATTATACTTCAAATCAGTTAAAACATTTGTAGGTGGCGCCTTCTACAAGTAGAAGTCATATTGACATCAAAATTAAATGACTCATGTCAAAAAACATCCAGACACCAATTTTCATTTAAATATTGACGTTACTTCAGAAATTATTTGGAAAAAATCAAAATAGAAATGAAACTTCTACACCCTGTATCTACGAAACGAAGCATTTTAAGACATAAATTTATACGAACTTTTTTATTTATTTTAATCTGTAGAATATGCTTTTGAAGTTTCCCGAACACAATTCTGACCACCCTGCATATACTATCAGTTAAAATACTTGTTTTAGAGAAGCCTTGTATAGTGTTTTGAATTCAATTTTAATAAAAACTGTATAAATAAGAAAATATTTCAAAAAACACTTAAACTCAAGCAGGAGAAAGAAAAAAATATTTTAAAAATTCATTAAGGTTGTTCATGATTCAAAAACAATTTAAAACTTGGACATTTAACGCAAAATAATTATGTTCGAGCATTCTTAATTGCATAAATTTTTCAATCATACGGTATTCTGATGAAAACTAGTCCAAATATGATAGAAATACGAAAGAAATACCGACAATTTCATTTTAAAATCAACAAAATACTGACAGTTCTGGAATATTTCTTCTAAGTTATGTATCCTTCTTTTCTTCATACCATTCAAGTCGTCATAATTGTTTATAATTGGCTCTAAAATGTCGGAATTACTTTGATACATTTATAAATATAGTTTTTCGACGTTTTTTAAAGTGGATTTGTCTTATTAGACTCCCTGTATAATAAAATACTGTTTAAAATTAATTTATCTACTTGTTTGAACAGGATATGTAATAACATTCGATTAATTTCTTGAATAAATTATTCTAGTCTTAATAATTAAACATGGAAATATTAAGAAAATTGTATAATTTAAGTATAGACGGTTTTAATTAAAACTTCAACAAAAATTGTGGTTTTTCAAAAATTAGAATACCTAGTAGACTTTTTGTTGATTTTTTTGGCACCCTGTATATTTCATCAATTACTATGCACATTTGAGTAGAGTAAAACTTTTTCTAAAAGACTGGAATCACAAATTGGTAAAAAGAATGCAACAATAATGAAAAATGTATAGAATGTTTAGTCATCGTTCAATGTCACGTCATGTATTGTTGAACTCTCCCAATCACTTGCCAACCAGATGAATGAAAGAGATTGGTGATGTTATTACGGCATTTCATAAATGACCGCATATTTTTGTAATTGTTATTGTCATTTGATTTGCGGTTATAATTTTATTGACAGAAATCGATCAATGTCAAAATTAAAATTCGGTTGTTGCTGTAAAACAAAATTCAAATTTTTTATTGCAAAAATGCTTCAAAGATTTAACCAAAATGAACAAGAGCTTATTGTTAAGCTTATAAGTAATTTTTCTCGAGGAAGAGACGCTGACAAAACACTCTTGCCCGTGTATGCCGTAATATTCCTATGTAAAATACAAATTGATAGATTTTTTAAATAATATAGCGAGTTGCTGATGCTTTAGAAATAGGAATTATAACAGTCCAAAGGATTGGAATCAAAGGGATTGTAACTGATGAAGAGTTCAAGAAAAAATGAATAAATGCCGAAAAAACTGGAATTCGCTCAATCAATAATAATAATAATAGTACATTCCTTTGGCCCTATTTTGTTTCTGGTGTTTATCAACGACATTGCAATTCTAGACATCAGCGGTAAAATCTGTCTCTTTGCGGTCGATACTAGTTTCACTAGGAGCGGCCCAGATGTTACGGCACTATATAATACTATATCCAGTGACTTACGCACCGTTAAATCTTGGTGCGATTCTAATCTCCTATGCCTCAACCTTTCAAAAACTAAAGTTTTGTCATATAAATGTACTATACAATCTTTTGTACTTAATAACACCACTATTGACGTCGAGGACTCTGTGAAATTCTTAGGACTTGTTGTAGACAACTCGTTAAAATGGGACCTGCACATCGAAGCTTTATCAAAGAAACTAAGCGCTGCCTGTTTTGCGCTATAAATCTAATCAACCTCTAGAATGGTCTATTATGCTCTTTTTGAGTCGCATCTTCGTTATGCCCTTCCATTCTGGGGTACTTGCTGCGCGACAAAATTTGATCGTATTTTCAAACTTCAAAAGAGAGCAATTCGATACTTATTGGCACTGAACAATAGAACTCACTGCCATTTCTTTAAAAATTTCAAAATACTGACTCTTCCTTCCTTATTCATTTTTGAATCCGTTTGCTTAATCCGTAAGCACATCTATCCACTTACAGGGGCGTAGATAGGTGTATGCTATGGGGGTGGTACTATGATTAAGTCGCAAAAAAAATCACCGTCGGATTTTTTTTGTCGAGTTAAAACGACGGCGATTTTTTTGCCTAAACATAACACAAAAATTAAAATATAGATTTGTAAATAACATACACAAAAATGAAACAACGACGTTTATTAGTTAATTTTCTATAAACTATAAATAAAAAAATCTAAACTATCAAAAAAAACTATAAAAACTATAAATAAAACTACAAAACAAATTCAAGTTTTCTAGTACGCTGTTTTTAGCTGGATGGTAAATTTACTCTACAATAATCTGTGGTGAGTAGGTGATGGGGAAGGAAAAACTGGCCTGGAAAACAGGCAACTCCGCCCAATATCCACAAAAACCAAATGACCATAACGAAGAAACATATTTTATTTATTAATATATAAGTAAGGGTGTTTTGCGCTCGTGCGAAAAAGCTCTTTTCCTTCCAGTTTAAAAAAATTAAATTGTTTTGATCAAAATTTTCGTAAAGACCAATATTGGGTCGGACATCTGAATTTTTACTACAAAATGGCTCAATTTTACAGGGTTCTACTGCTTTATTTCCATTATCGATAATAGTAATTTGATCATGAATAGGCTACGATTTTGAGTCAAGATTTTGATAAACTTTAAGACTTCCTGATTCATTCAGTTCAGCTGACCCAATCCTCTCTAAAATACATTACTTTTAGCTTTTCGGATATATACTTTCTTACACATTGTAGAAAGAAATTCTCTCTTTTCTGCTACAGCAGCAGCCTCGTCGTGTATAAGTGTTTTTAACTGAATGAACCGCGGTTGCCATTAAAACTGCAGCATTATTTAGGTGATTGTTATTATATAGTTCTTATAACGAAACTTTTCCTCTATACTTTTCTACATTTGGCATCTTGTATGATAATGCCATGACTCAAATGAAAAAAACCTAGGCAATACCTAGACAGTGGATATAAATGTGTTCTGATGTAATGCTATGTTAGTCCATAATAGGAATATTTGGATTTTCGAGACACATTAATATTTCATTATCTAATCTAGTTTAAACCTTATTTAACTCTTCTCTACTGTCTCAGTAATTTTTAGCAAATTCATTTCAGCAACATTTTAAACAATTTAGACTTGGCTTTTAGTCCGTCCCCAATTCAAACAAAGCTTAGATATGTTTTCTCCATCAACCGCAGAGTTCGCGTCAATACATCTACATTTTTACAAAGGGGAGCTCGAAAAATATTGCACCGAGGCCCCCAGTTGTCAATCTACGCTACCATAGTATACATTTAGATCGAGACTATTTAAATTTACCTAATGCTATTCATTCTTTTTTCTGCTGCCAGTCAGTCATATTTATTAGTTATTAATAAAAGAATAGTGCGTAAAACTATACAGGGTGAGTCTTAAATAAGTGCAAATATTTTCATGGGTGATATATTTCAACTCCAGAAACAGCAAGTCTGTGATGTTTTTTTCTTTAAAAAAAGATGTTAAAAATCGAGCATTTTCTTTTAAATTTTCCTGTATATTTTAGAAAACTTTTTAGAACTTCCTGTTCACCGCAAATTTTCCCACAGTATAGTTTCTTAATCTCTGATATTACGGCACTAAAAGAGATGCAAATACCGAAAAATTGAGGTTCCTCAATTTTTTTTAAACATAAATCTTTTTTTTTAATTTCCAAACTTTAATAACTCGATTGGACTTATTTGAAACTCGGTAAAGAGAATATATTATGTTTATTTTATTGAGGTCTACCAGCCTTGAAAATATTTGCACTTATAGACTCACCTTGTATAATAAAAATGTTCAAACCGAACAAACAACAGATGATTATTAAAATTATAAGTGTTCCAGAGGAAGACATTTTACAATAGTTATTTTACAAATTGGTGCTTATGTTTAAAAGCAACTGACGATTATACTGATGCAAATTGATTAAGGAGTCACTAAGGATCTTATGTCACTTTAGTTAGAAGATTAACCATTTAATTTTTGTTGATCCAATCTTTCTTTGACCTCTGATCGGGACCTGCCCACCGGCCCATCTTTCCATCGGCCCACCGGGAATTTTCCCGTTTTCCCATATGGCCCATCCACCCCTGGTGGTGAGACATAACCATCAATATTGTTATTAAATTCATAAATTAATACAACAGTGTAGTTACTTTTACCCTTAAAAGTTCATTCGAATCGATAAAAACACTTGGAACAAAATTATAATAAATCGAAAAAAGAGGAAGATTTTAATACCCTGTAGCTATGAAACTAAGCAAAATCGGATCTATGTTAATATGAATAAATAAATGAATATTTCAATAATAATAAATAAATGAATATTAAATATATAAATGTTATTTTTACGAGAGAAGTCTCCCAATGCGGGATAGCACATATTTTTTTAAACACCCTGTATAGAGGTTTTTAAAAATGATTTCTGAAATATTTTTACCTGGCCGTAGAATCATTTAATCAAAATTTTGATTTAATTCCAAGTCACTAGCAGCCGCTACATTACTCACACAAAAACAACCGTCCGTCACGTCGAAATACAACATAAACGAAAGCCGAGTGATCCGACATTATATCACAACAAAACATCTAAAATGTCGAAATTCGTCACCGCCCAAGGTGGCCAATAAAGTTCCTTTTGAAAAACACGCTTTGTCGATCGGATTTCCTCTAAACTAGAGTGAAAATAAACAGACATCTGACTAAACGCCCAGACGATACTAAACTCCTGTTAACATTAGCGGGAGTTCGTCCGCGTATTGTTTATTTCTGCCGTATGGCCGAGATCCAGTCCAGTTTTCAAAGTGGAGTGGAGATGCTCGTTTACGGAACGGGAAATGTTGCCGTAAATACACAGTCGGAATTTGGAGTTTTAGGCGACCTAAAGGACTTGATGAAATTCCTCTTGGACCCTTAAAGTCTGGATATTGTCAATTTAAGTATTCTGAGTTTACTGTACTAAATATAAGGCGACGGTTACAAATATATCCGACTTTGGATAAAATTTGTTTTTACGAGATGGTATGAACAGTATTGTCAAGGCCCATTTTGTGGGTTATGACTAGGGGCATAGCAAATAATAAATACTTCAATTTAATTTAATAATCAATTTAATTAACTTACGAATAAAGCATAATTAATTATAAAAATAAATATGTACTTACATATGGGCGAACATTATCATCACTGGCTCGGGGGTAGTGTCAGGGCTTCGAACGTTAATGCCCGAATCTCGACCGCGACCTGATCGAACATCAATTCTCGACTATCGACTGTCTGATTGTGTGACTGTCCCCCCAACAGGTGACATTTTTGTATTTATTGGTTCGTTACGTCGAATCATCGAATCAGCATTATTGTTCTATCGGTGCGATGACGGCGTTAGTGCTAATTTGATTTTATTTGATATATAATTGATATATAATTCGTAATATTGAAAGGAAATATTTTCGCAATTGCCAATTATGCTTATAACTTTGATTTTTAAATAAATTTAAAAAAAATTTTTACTTTTGTTGCGTAAATGCCAATGAACTTTAAATATTTTATATTTCCTTTCAATCGAATTATTAATTTAAGAAATATATTTTAGTTATTTTATATATCCAATAATTCCATCCTTGACAGTATTATTAGGCGGCGATTACATTGAATGCGACTATGAACTTTTAATTCTATAGCTTGATTCAGAATCTTGCAATTAGTGGAGTAAATAAGTGGTTTCAATTAGCGTAGAAGTTTGTTCCTTTATTTTCAATGTAAGCAGTCAGAACGTCAAAATTAGTTGTAGTATGTTTCAATTAGTAGAAAAAGTTAAGAAAGTTTCAACTTTTCCACTAATCATGCTTCAAAATTTGCGAAAAATGTTATTTTGGCGTCAAGTCATCCGTATAGTGAAATTGTGGTTAAAAATCAAAAGTTGATTGTTTTATATGCTAAATATTAGATTCTCTCTATGGATACAACTGACTACCGCAAGCTGTTGCTACGATATTCTATTAATTTTAATTGTGTTTTTTAGACATTGTGAATGATCGTAAACTAAAAAGTATAATTAAAACACTAATTTATTCCACTAATTGGAGGGTTCTGAATGAAGTTTATGTTTTGCAAATAAACTTGTCGTTAAGATTTAAGCTTCATTTAGAATTTTCTTTGCAATTAGTGGAATGAATTAGTGTTTTCAATTACAATTCAAAATGTTTAAAAAACACAATTAAACTTAATAGAATATCCAAGCAACAGCTTACGTTAGTCAGTTGTATCTATAGAGAATGCCCAATATTTAGATAATAAAACAATCGACTTTTGATTTCCAACTATACTCTGTTTTTTTTCTCAGGTAAGATTTCGACAGACGATGACAGAAGAAAAGCAGATGACGTCCCATACCAATCTATTTATTTTACTAAAAAAAGTTTCTAATAATTTTTAAGTTAACTATGGATGGGTTTAAATATAAATCCGTCATGCGTCGTCTCTTGTTGTTTTTAACCAGTTTTATTGGTTTATTTCAAAAATGACAGATCGTATTTCAATTTTATTGGTTTGACGGAACGATGAACGACAAACGGACGCCGATGCGTATGAACTCGCCTTT
This sequence comes from Sitophilus oryzae, assembly GCF_002938485.1. NCBI lineage: Eukaryota > Metazoa > Arthropoda > Insecta > Coleoptera > Curculionidae > Sitophilus > Sitophilus oryzae. The sequence goes on from NW_022146029.1 coordinate 364,825, forward strand.
AGATTTTTGACGCTTGTCCACGCTTGTCAAAGTCTTGCCAAATTAGAGGTTATAATTTTGGGTTAACTTTGGTCAGAGTTTGTCAGTTTTGTCAAATACCCTGCGTTTTAAAGATGATGCATTTTGATTCGTGTTATTACGTGTGTGTTTTGTGTCTTTTGAAGTCAAGTGGAGGAAAAAATCGAGTGAAAATTAACTGTAGACCCAGAGCACAGTTTATGGTTAATAGTCGCTGCCCAGGCAAAAAGTCTTATACACCAATAAAGTTACCATCATTAAAGTTCGTATACCATCTAGTCGTAGATAAGTGCATCTCGAATATGGTAGAAGGACCATACTAAACACATACTAAAAACTGAGTAGCTGTAAAATATCGACATCACACGATACGTAAATAATGGATTTTAGTACTGCACAAGAAAAATAATGCAAAAGGTACTGGTTTAAAAATTTAAGATTAAAGTTAATTAATCAACCTTTAAGTAGGGTTCCCAACTTGAGCATCGGCGATTCCGGGACAATTATTTTAAGCTTTTAAATAATTGAAACAAGACATTAAATATTAGAAAATAAAATAAATTATGTGTGCAGTACACATTTTTTTAGTTTCCATGTCTCGGCCAAGGCAAAACTTTCGCCGGGACAAACTTTCTGATTCATGGTTAATCCCGGCTAAACCGGGACGGTTGGGAACCCTACCTTTAAGGTACCTCTAAAATTTGGTAAGTGTTATTAATAATTCAATAGTTTGTTTTATTTATGTTGTTTTATTTATTTTGCGGAATATTACAAATTTGTATTTGTACATCATTTATATTGATAAATATAATCATAAATGCGGGAAGTATCATAAAGCTTGAAAGTAAAAAGTAGTTTTTTATATTTTTTGGTATGTGGTGTCTTGTTCTTGTTTGTTTTGTATTAACAGATACCGTTTTTATTAAATTAAATAACTCGATTACATTTTTTCAGTTTTATACAGTTTTTTTCACAATATTTTGAAGTAATCACTTGTCAGTCAAATTTTAAATATAATAATTTCCTGCTATGCGTTCCAGTTGTACCAACTGATTTCTTTGTAAAATAAAATAAACTACTTTGAAATTAAAATGACAGACACATCTATCACTGTCAAGGATCTTCTCGTTGGACAGACTATACAATTTCTCTTGACGGAAGATAATCAAATGCCAAAATGACATTTCTCGTAAATTTTGAAGTATAATTAGTGGAAAAGCTAAAAGTTTAACTTAGTTTGATAACTTTTTCTACTAAGTTGAAAATATCTACCACTAATTTTGACGTTCTGAATGCTTATATTGAAATTAAAGGAACAAACTTCTTCGCTAATTGAAATCAGTAATTTATTCCACTAATTGCGAGGATCTGAATGAAGTTTTAATTGTTAAATGTAATATTAGGGATTGCAACACCGGAAATGTTTAATAATCCCAGGATTTAGAGACTGACTTTCAATCCCGGGATCCTAAGATTGATCCCGAAATTTAAAGAAAATTAAAAAAACTAGTTAATTATTTACCTTCCAACAGTGGTTTAAAAAACGATATAGAACTATTTTTTTATTACTTTGAATGTGATAGATGGTAGACAATGATTCAGTATTGAAACTAAAATAATTTCGGACTTCTATTGTCTTTATTTATTTTGCAATACACGACGTTTCTGTCAGAAGTATCACTAACCGTTATCAAGTGTGTACTAATTTAAATCCTAAAACTACTGAGTTTATACTAAGGGTCGGCATTTCTGGTCTTGGGTGTCGGTTTTTATGTGTACGAAAAGTACGGCCAACACGCTTAGTAAAATAAGATGTACTGAATAAAGACAGAAGGCGAGTATTTTCCCAAGCGCATGGAATCTAGCGTCAGATTAAGTAGTTATGTAATAAATACTTCATATTTTTGCTTACTCGATTTACTAGATTGCCATAACGACTCAGTCATATACATCATGGAAACGCCGACCTAAAGGTTCGCTTGCCAGCGGGGTATACTAGAGCCGATCATTCACTCGTGAAGTTGGTCCTATCAAGCATAAGGTTGTCCACTGAGAATACCTGCATTGGAGCGTTTTATGAGTGGTTGCCATAATGTTAAATTTCTATACTTGGAGATTGCTAAATATTTTATTATTGCTAGATATGTATACGGCCTCTTTAAATTTGTGTTTTTTCTAGTGGAGTTCTTTATGGTCAACCCGGGCTTCCGACCATTTTATGTTGTGATGCTTGGACCACACATATTCTGCAATGCCCGACTTCATTGTTTCACCACTTTGCGTATTTTTTTTATGTTTGTCAAGTCGTACATTTGCAGGAAGTTTTGTCTCTCCAATACATGACTCACCGCACTGGCAAGGTACCTTGCACTCTTTCTCTTGTTATGATGATTCCGGTTTTGTTTTTGTTAGGATACTTCTTAGATTAGTCCCAGACTTAAAAACAGTACAAATTTTATATTGTTTGGCTATTCGCCTGATCTTCACCGATGTTCCTTCAAGAAATAGAGAGCATCCTCCTTAGGCTGGTGCACCAATGAGTCATACTTGCAATTGGATATAAAATTGTCTCGAGATTTTGCAGAGTATCCATTCTGAAGCAAATCAGTCTTAATATTACTTAGTTTAGAATTTCAAGATCCTTGGTCACTGCATATAGTGATTGCCCGATGGCATAATGTTTTAACTATACCTCTTTTGGTTGCTTCAGAATGGTTCGACAGAGAATTTAAATACTGTGCCGTATGTGTGGGTTTTCAATATACAGCCGTCAGCAGTGCTAATGGATCCATCGTTTCTACTGACAAGAATACCCACAAACGGCAGACAGAAGTCTTCCTCTTTCTTAATTGTGAATCTGATTGAGTTACCTCGTGAATTAAGATGATTGAGAAAGAAATCCAACTGTCTATCAGTTCCGTTCCAGATTATAAAGGTATCGTCAACATATTGAAGCCAGATTTTGGGTTTGACGACTGTGATACTAGTGGCATTGGTCTCGAACCATTTCATATGTATATTTGCTATCACTGGAGAGAGCGAGGAACTCATAGGTAAACCATCATTTTGAGCAAACATATCTTAAACCTAAAAGTAAGAATTATGCAGACAGCACCATAAGAGCTCCATCACTCCTCTAAGCGGCAGCAAAGTCCTTTCGGAAAACGTTACGTCATCCCTCAATCTAGCCTCGACGATGTCTAACGATTTCTCTAAGGGACGTTTTTATACAAATTTTCTATGTCACAAACACCGACCACAACAGAAATTAATACAACAGATCCCAAATCTGAATCTAAAAATATTACAACATTGTCGAGCTTATAACATCAATAAATCTTGTATGAGAAACACCATTAAACACATGAAAATGTGACACGCTGTACACTATCCAATTCGGTCAGATGGTTGGGTCAATTTAGTAGGGTTGGATAAGCACTTCACTCTGGTTTGGATTAAAAATTGGACCATCTGCATCTCTTCTGTAGGCTTGTTTTCTGATTTGTAATCGGTTTGTAGAATGTAGAATATTTAGGAGTGGAGTTAATCACCGGGACCTTACAGATTTATTGTGTTCCCTTTCTTGAGTTATAACGAGTTATAACTCATCATACAGTCTCGGGGATTTAACAAGTAACTTTGTAATCGGTTTGCAATCAGTTCAAGCAAATCGGTCAACCGAGTTGAAACGCGTGGAGGGGCAAGCATATGATTTTTGTCAGTTGTTTTGTTTGTATATGGAACGGTATCCAACGTGATTAATGTATGATGTTTCCAAAAAAATCCTTCATGGGTATTTCGCCACTGCACTGCAAGAAAATCTACAAAATAAAATAATTATTTTTTTGTAAACACTTCTGCGTTAAACCTGAACGGACGCTGCTTGTCAGAAGTTATGTTTACAAATACAAATTTGCCTAACAAAGAAAAAAAAATGCTTGTTAAAAAAAATCCGTAAACGGAACGTCAACGGTTTCTTGTAGACGTATCTGTTTTAAAAAAAGTAAAGTGTTCTCGAATAGTTGAATTTAAATATTTTAAATAGTTTGTTTTTCTTTATTCTTTGTATTTTTTTTGCTTCTGACGACGGAAAGAGATAACTTTCCGAAACGTTAAGCATTTGTTTTTTCTTTGTTAGGCAAATTTGTATTACTGTAAACATAACTTCTGACAAGCAGCGTCCGTTTAGGTTTAACGCAGAAGTGTTTACAAAAAATAATTATTTTATTTTGTAGATTTTCTTACAGTGCAGTGGCGAAATATCCATAAAGGATTTTTTTGGAAAGATGAATCCGCCACATAGGTATGGACATTTTTTACAATTTGTATGATGTTATTTATTACGGTATTAACCAAACTTAAGAATTCATTGAAACTATATCATTGTTCATTTTAAAATAATTGCAGTAATCTACCCTAAATTTGTAAAAGCTTACCAATTATCAAACAACGGTAAAGAATGAAAAATGGTAAAGACTGAAAAAATGACTGGTGAAGATGCCCTTGCTCTGTTTATAGATGCAAGATTATCAAGGCATCAATATAACCTAGTAAGAATGAGCAGTCCTGACCGATATCCGTCTTATAAGGTATTACAGGTGGAGAAGAAAAAATGCTACCCAAATAAATGTGACGTCAAATTAAGCGATACTTCAGTGGAGGTAAAAACACAAGCTATTTTAGATCTCACAGTTGAACGTCTATTTAAAGTTTTAAATAATGTTGTGGAGTCACTTGGTCATGAAAACCTGAAAAATATGTGTTTAATTTCAAAATGGGCATTCGACGGTAGTTCAAGCCATAGTGCCTATAAGCAGGCGTTCCACGGACGCGGAAGCAAGCGATTCGGCGGTTTTTATAACATCTTTTGTACCTATTTGACTTCTGTGTGATGAAAAAATAATTTGGCAGAATCCTCGCCCCTCCTCCAGAAAGTACTGCAAACCTTTAAAAATTTCTTTTTTAAAAGAAGAATCCACTGAAGTGTCGCTAGCAGAGAAACGACGAGTAGATGAAGAAATAAAGCAACTTACTAGCAGTGAATTCATGTTTAACAATCAAAAAATTCGAGTAAGCCACAGTCTAATTTTCTGCATGGTTGATGGCAAAATATGTAACTTGCTTACTGGAACCACCTCTACACAAAGATGAATACAATGCGACCTCAAAAGATTTTAACTCGATCGATAAAATGATCTCAATGAAAATAAAGACGGAAAATCTGAAATTTGGGATATCTGTCCTTCATGGTTGGATTTTTCGAGTCCCTTCTCTATCTGGCCTATAAACTTCCAATAAAAAAATGGCAAGCAAGAGGAGAAGACAAACTTATCGTGGAAACAAATAAAAAGCGCATTCAACAATTATTTCGTGAAAAGATTGGTCTTATTGTGGACGTGCCTAAACTCGGATTTGGGAACTCAAATGATGGAAACACGGCCAGACGTTTTTTTCAACCCTGAATTGTCCGCGGAAATTACGTAGAATAATTAATAAAACAGATGCATATTATATTAATACATTACGAACACATCAGTTTTTTTCAGCAAAATTAAGTTTAATTTTTTGTTTTTAAGCCACTTTTTAGTCTATAATTTGTATAGGAGGCAAAATTCAACTGATGATTACGGATAGATCTATTGTAAAATGGAGAAATGTGGATGCAATATCCAATATCGTTGGCCCGACCGTCAATGAAGTTGGGCGTGTATAGGCCGCTTAATATTTCATCATTATCTATATAAATAAGTACATACAATCGTCTGAATAAAAATAGAATACATAGTTTATTAATTACTGCCAAGATAAGATCGTGGAACCAGAAATAGAACAAGATGTTTGATAAGGTATTCATTATAAAGTTGTAAAATTCTAAAAATATTTTGAACAATTTATATTTTCCAAGTAAATTTTCAAATTAATTCGAAAATATCTAGAACAATTTTGGCGATTTAAGAAGAAAAATTATATACTATTTAGCGTATGTCATACTACGTTGCTCCGTAAATTACACACATTTCAAAATTAGGTCACCTGTTGGCTCAGTTTCCATACTATTTAATTAATGTCGATATACATATGTACATACTTCATAACATTACGGTTTAATTTAACTTCATAAAATAAATATATTTTAAGAATGAAGATTACAAAAAGTAAAATTTCTAGTGTCATTTTAAACCAAGAATATGAAAATTTTTCATATACTTCCATTAAGAATATTTTTCTCTACTTAAGACATTATTCTTATAAGAATTTATTCAGTTATTTTAATGATAGAAAAATATATATTTAAAAGATTTACTTGTTTTATACGACGATGTATGCCTCTCTCTTATTCTGCATATTTGTGACAACCACTATCTATGCTTTGTCTTCTTTATATGGACATCTTTATATCTTCTTTTTATTGGACAACTGAAAAGGTACAAGGATATTTTCCACGAAAACTTAAAGGGAATTAACATGCAGAATGAGTGGGAAAAAGCAGCCCACAATAGAACTCAATGGAGAAGAGTTGTAAACTCAGTTAACAGCGGCAACCAAAAAGTAAAGAGGCAACAAAGCAATGAGATTTTTGAATGTCCGGAGTGCGGTAGGCAGATAACATCACGTATCGGGCTTTTCAGTCACAGAAAAGCTCATGAAAGAAAACGCCTTGCGTGACCAACTTCCTTATGTGTGTCGAATACTCGTCAGCGAGTAACGGCTGTATATGTATATATGTATATGTATGTCTTCTTTATATATTTTTTGTTTGTTTGTGTGATTTAAAAATTATTATAGAAGCCGAAGCTGCTACAATCAGATCTTTGGACATTTTTTCTATTATTATATTAATAGCCCTCGAACATTCTAAAGTTGTTATTATAAACGGGTTGTCTTCTTTTTCTTCTTCGAACGTTAGGACCAAGTCCTGTGTTTTCTTCGATGGTTTCTTAAGAACAGTTGGGATGATGAAGACCAGCTTTCATACCATCTTATAGATGGTCGTCCCGGCGCAGCGCAGCGGTCGAGGCATGTTGGGTCTTTTCTCCTTAGCAATTTTCGCTAACCGGCCGTTTGGTATCCTGTCCACATGGTCTCTCCACCCTCTTCTCCTGTTCCTTGCCCATCTTACTACATCCTGTACTTCACATGTTTCTCTTATATCCTCACTTCTTTTCCGGTCATGTAAGATATATCCTGTAATTGATCTAAGTGTTCGCATTTCTGTTGTTCTTAGGAGCCGTTTTGTTATTGTGTTCTCTGCTCTAGTCTCTATTGCATATGTCATAACCGGTCTCACGCAAGCCTTATAAATGCTAACTTTACATCTGCCGCTCATATATTTATTTCGCCAAATTATACCCAAGTAGCATCTATCTGACTTCGAACTAAATCTGACATGAAGCGACGTCAGACTTTGTGCAAATTTAGGTCGGGTGCTGGTGATACGACTGGTGACGTCGCTTTCCTATTAAAAGCGACGTTGTTGGATCCGAGTCGGTAAATCCAACGATCTGTCGACGTGCAAAATTACAACGTACCATTTTTATTAATTTCCCAACGTCGTTCCAACGTTGGCTTGCACGACGTACCTATACTTGAACTAGCCCGACGTCTACCGTTGTCCGAATAGGATACGTCTCACTGATAATCCCTAAAGTAACGTCCAATTATATTTTGTTGTATTTTATGTTCATATATTTAACCTAATTTACGTATCTCTATTTACGTCCGTAAATAGAGATTAATAATAATAATAATAACCCATTAAGTAGCATTTGCGGCCTAATAAACATCATGAACATGACCTAATAAAAAGTTTTTGTAAACAAACTTAATTTTTTTATTATGCCTAAAAAAACACTAAAAAGGCATTTAGACATTCATCTACATTTTACAGAAAGAGGTCGAGGCTTTTGCAAAATAATAATAGTAGTAGTGATGTCTTCCCTCCACCTACGAATGCTTTTTATCCGGAAGAGATGCTGCATTACACTGGTGCATCTTAAGTTCATTTTTTAGCTTAGGAAACCAGCAGACCCCATCCTCCTTCCACATGTGAGGTACTGGTTCCGATTCTTTTAAATTTTGTATATACTATCTTAAAAAAGTGGCTGCCCATTGTTTCAAAGAGAAAACAAAAACTAAAATATAGTTGCACAAATCCACAAATCACTGATACGCAAAGCGAGGTTACGTGGCGTACGTTGGAATTATATACGTCATAATACGATTGCCGGTCGTCCGGTTTGATGACTTCGGTCGTGTGAGACGACTAATGTTAGAGACCCGGTCGGAATTGGTATATTGGTAGTTCATATTAAGTCGGACACAGAAATCCGCCATTCTTAACAGGTATCCGATTGTCAGCCATTTTAAAATCATTTTTTGTTTTAAAATTTATATTCACATTCCGATTTCTAGTAGAATAATATTGATAAGGTTGAGTTTGGGGGAACCACAGTACAGTTTTTATGATTAAACCAGCTAGAAAATAAAAAAAAAATATTTTTGCAAGTTACTTTTTATAGATATTTTTTATTTCATAAATCTATCTACTTTTGAAGGCGCTCTTTGTTTTCCGGAGTATTTTAATCAGATATATCAAAAAAGTGACTTCCGTTGACAAAACTGATGTCTGGATTAATGATTCAGAATTATTATAATATGAAATTAGGTAGGCACTTATAGTTCTATTCGAGGAGTGATTATGAATCCATTTGTAATTAGGTAGTTTGGTTAGGTTTTTATGTATTCTTGGTAGCATATATGAAACCAAACGTAACGTAAGTGCTTAGCGACGAATTTTAAGTAACTAAAATCCAACGTAATATGACGTTGGTAATTGGTAGAATTACATTCCCTATTAGGTCAGATACCGACGTTGAGGCGACCCGAATCTGTATTCCCCATTTAGGTGCAAATAAGGGTCGTCAGGCGGTCGAACCGATGTTGGTACCCGACGTCGGGTTTATTGAACGCGACGTATACCCGACGTTAGATAACGTCCAAATGCTACTTGGGTATCCCTTAAATATCCTGATATTAATTATGCCTTTATTGTTTGGGTTTTTACTTCCTCTTTGAGATTCCTAGTGCTTGTTATATTTGCCCCTAGATTCCTAGATAATTAAATGACATAACTTGTTCTACAGTCTGATCATAGATTGCTAGTTTGCATCTTCTAGGCTCTCTAGATATTGTAAGGGATTTTTTTTTCACGGCATATTAAATAGTTTTGCCGTTTGTTGGAACTTATATAGAAGCTTCTGTAAGTTATTTTCGTCTTCAGATATGAGTGCTGCATCGTCAGCGTAGCATATTATTTTTATTTCTTTATCTCCCAGTCGATATCCCCTTCCAGCTTGCTTTACATCATTTATGATTTCATCCATTACGATGTTGAACATCGTAAATATTCATCCATTACGATGTTGGGCTTAAGCTATCTCCTTGTCTGATTCTGGTTTTCACAGATATTTTTCTGCTTAGTTTATTGGCCGCTCTTACATATGTGTAGTTCTCGATATTCAACTCTTCGATTACTTTTATTATATTCGACTAAATCTCATTTTTTGTAGTAGGTTTATTACATCAGTTAATTCGACTCTATCGAATGCCTGGGTAAGATCAATGAAGTACATAAAAACTGTCTTATTAAACTCTATCGCTTTTTCGTTTATTTGGTGGATGATAAATATGGCATCTATTGCAGACCTGTTATTTCTAAATCCTTGTTCTTCTTCACAAATTCCGGTTGACTTTACTTCTTCTGCTAAAAGTTTAGTAAACAGTTTTTGTACGTCACTCATCAAACTGATACCCAGGTAGATTCGTGGATCTGCTTTTTCTCCTTTTTTAAAAATTGGTATCAAAATGCTTTCTTTCCATTCGTATTTCCAAACGGGTTGTATAAAAACTTAATACTAAATTGTTTTTAAAAATAATCGAAATCAATATCATAATCAAAATAACATTTATTAACTAACTTAGCCGATATCTTATTTTAGTTTTATTTATCTTGGACGCCTTATATGTTTTTAAACCGTATTCTTGTTTCCATTTGACTGGCATATCTGAATATGCAAAAGGAATAAATAGATACATAGATAAAATCAACAAAGCGGTAAAGAGCAACAAAGGATTATAGGAAGTTAATGAAACGTAAGCCAATTTGATTTATGGTAACAACGCATGAACTGAAATTTAAATTGCCTGTTGCTGTCTGGTGACGTCAAGTTTTATGGCTGTTATTCACCGAGTTATTCAACACCATCGCAGAAAATAATATTTCAGCAATACGAAATTATTCACTGAAGTATTTTATTTAAAGCTGTAAGGAAATGGAATTGAAAAATAAGCTTAATTTCTCTTTCGAGTTTGATATTATCTTATATATTAGAATATTAAAAAAATAGGTAGTAATTGATTAACTAATTATAAAAGAAAACTTAAAGTTTTTGACTAATGAGTTAGTATCATCACATTATAGTAAATGTTACGAGTTTAAACAATTTATTATAATATATCGTATACTGTGTGTTGTGCCCGGTGGCGAGAGGTACAGGCTCTGTCTACCAATCTGAAGGTAGTAGGTTCGAATCCTACAACCGGCATTTTATCAGCCGAATTATTTTATTAAAATAAAAATTGGTACTAGGTCGTAATCCCAGCCTTAAATGAGTACTTCACAATCCTGAGGTAAGTAATAGGTAATAGGCGGTTGAAGTGTAGTGCTAGCCACATTACCTTCCTTGTATACCCAATCTTGCTTTAGTATGGCAAGCTGTACCTTGCTACTCCTGGCGTTAAACGCTATACACGGAAGCTATTATTATTAAAAAAAAAAAATTTTAAAATAATTAATAAAAAAAAAAAAAAAAATATTATAGAAAAAAAATTATTTGAAACTTTTGAAGAACTCCTTAGAATGAAGCAATTTACTTTTTTGAATTATGAATAGTTTTCCTCTTTAGTAGATCGCCGCGGAATATTTGAGATTAAGACGCTATATGATGTTATTCATAATAAAATAGACTGCACAGATATTGTCAATAGGTTGATTTTTTTTGTTCCGAGAGCAGCAGCCGTTACTTCAGCACATTTATATCGACGCTTGCAGGACTAATATTTTTTGCAAAATTCCTCAATCAACGCCAGAGCAATTTGGAATGAAATAAAATACATTTTAATAATATTTCGCCCATAAGGTCTTCTTATTTCTTCAATCAATGTTAGCCAATCTATGTGAATGGTGATATTATGATATCGCATTTATTGTGTCTCTCCATATTTTTCTGTCTTGCGTAGCAGTACTGGCCTCGTGCAGATTATGACCTATCATTTTCTTCATTTTGTCCACCCAACGTTTTGGAGATCTTCCTCTAGGACGTTTTCCGTTCACTCTTCCCTCCACAATTAGTTTTTCTAGGCCATTGATTTTCCTGGATATCAGTGGCAGCTCGTGACCCGTGTGACTGGGTAGGCGACATCTATTTTATCTATTATATCTAATATTTCATAAAATAAAATTCGCTTAGATATGTTGACTTAGCCGCTTTTATTAATATATCGAATTGAAATAGTACAGACACTTTTCTGTAATATCTGTTGTATCGTCTTCTTGCACCAAATAAAATAACGCGCTATTTTATTCTGGATTCTTTTATTTCTGTGGCGTGTTCTGAAATACAACCGCTTATATAATTTTTAATAATTCAAGCCCGAAAAACGTTTCCAATTTGCTTTTAAATGTTTTTTGGAATTTTCGTATAAAGTTTTGAAATGTTACATAATCATAAGAAATATCCCCTTAATGAAATGTGATATATCTCTTTATGAAAATATCTGGAATCTACTGGTTTCCACGACTTCATGCGAAGGCGACAGGAGATTTCGCCTAAGCTCCGCCTTAATATGATACAACTCCGACTTACGTCGCGTCGCTACTGCACGATGAGTTAGACAGAGACAGAAGACTGCCGTATGTCGTGCATCGAGTCTGATAGCACAGGCCGACAAAAAAAATTTTTTTCGATGTAACACAAAGCTCAATAGGATATTGTGGTAGAATGAACCTATCTAATCACGAAAGTGGCAAAAAAAAAAGTCGTAACACGGGTTTTGTTACATTAATAAAACATCATTCAATATTACAATATTCAATATATTAAGATAGCTATTCAAAACATGATTTAAGAACTTCTTAAGCCTATATACCGATTATATTTTATAGTTTACACTCTCGTACCATTACTTATACCTAAAGTACAAAAAACAATCGAAACGAGATCCAAACATAAACAAAAACTTTTACTTTTCCTTTTATGAGGGACCGCGTCTTCTCTCTTAAAAAACCAACAGTAATCACCCATCATGGCTGGATCCCATCGTCCTTGATAACGAATTTCAATTGTCCTTATGTCTTGATGGAATCTCCCACCTTGCTCATCACTGACAGCACCCATATTTTCAGGGAAAAATGACAAATGAGAATGGAGAAAGTGAATTTTAAAGACATTCGGGCACCAAGCGATTTATAAGCATCTAAAAGCTCATTAACCAATTGTTCGTAGTTCGCATCCTTATTGTTTCCCAAAAATACCCTCACTACACTAACAAATGAGGTCCATGCTCTGAGTTTCTGCCTGGTAAGCGTGTCTGTGAAATTTGTGTCGTCCAACAATTTCATGATTTGTGGTCCAATAAAAATTCCCTCTTTCAATTTGGCATCACTCAACTGGGAAAGACTTGCCTTAGGTATTTAAATCCATCACCTCCTTTATTCATAGCTTTCACGAAGTTTTTCATGAGGCCAAGTTTGATATGAAGAGGAGGCAGGAGGACGTCTTTTGGGTCTACAAGAGGGATATACTTGACATTTTGGGAACCTGGTTGAAATTCACTTCTTTCTGGCCAAATTTTCTGTACATAATGATGATTTACTGCACGACTGTCCCACAAACAAAGAAAACAGCAAATATTTTGTAAATCCTCCCTGAAGTCCCACTAAAATTCCTATAACTTTCAAGTCCCCACATATCTACCATTTATACCTGTTGTAGTTGATTCTATCTAAAAGCATGCGCATCTTTTCATAAGTTTCCTTCATTGTGACTGAATGGGCAACTGGTATAGAGGGTTTTAAATTTCCGTTATGCAATAACACAGCTTTTAGGCTATATTTCGACGAATCTATGAATAAGCGCCACTCACAGGTAGAATGTTCTATAGAAAGTTCCCGCATTAAGCCATCGATATCAGTACATGCACACAACGAATCCTCCATACTGTAGAATGCAGAGAACGTAGCATTTCTTTTTCTAAAAGTGGTGATTTTTGTTTCATTGGCTAACAGATTCCATTCCTTAAGCCGAGATCCAAGAAGTTCTGACTGCTGCTTTGATAACCCCAAGTCACGCACTAAGTCATTCAACTCGCTTTGAACAATCAAATGTGGCTTGTCGGAACCGCCCTCTGGGGTAAAGGTAGGATCAGTACACTGATCTCCAGAGCTGTTTGATTCAATATCTTCCTTATCTTCCAAAACAATACCTTGCCAGTCTAAGGGCGCGATCGGCACTGGGAGATCTGCACCATGAATAACAGGTCGTATGGCAGACGGCAAATTGGGATACTCGATCTTGTGCTTTGTTTTTTTTGGAAAACTCAGTTTTCGTCAGGCAAAAATAGCAATCGTCAAAATGGTTAGTTGGTTCTCGCCATACCATTGGAACCGCAAATGGCATTTTTTTTCCTCTTCCCTTTCATCCACTGCACAAGCGACACGCTACAAGTAACGCAGCACACATGAGGAGCCCACTGCTTGTCTTGATCTCCAACCAAAACTCCAAAATACTTGAAGTAGGCTTTCTTCACATTTTCAGAAAATGGTCTGGCTTGTGATTGCACCATAAATTCTCCACAAATGTAACAAAATCGATCAGGAGACACTTTACAACTGCGGCGCGTTTGACTTGACATTTTCGTACTATTTATCTACACGCATAGAACAACTCACGTCGAAAATCAACTGAAAACTGAACTCTCTTATGTTTTTCACAATATATTATAGTGCACAAACGCCCTTTCAATCATCCCATCATAAAATTTACATGTATGTAAACGAATCTACCTAGACTTAATACCTGACATCTATAAAATTGACTACCTGCAAAAAAGAGGCGTAATTAGGCAACTGAAAAGTGGCATGTAGGGAGCTTGGTATATATTTTTTCTGTTGGCTAGAAGCATATTTTTATGAAGAAATTCTGCAACTGACTCGTGTTACAAAAATCATGTCGGCCTGTGATAGTAGGCGATGTAGAAATCGCCGAACAAAGGCCCTCCAACGGTCAAAATTATTTTGTTTTCTAACTCAGCGGCACAGTCAGCGGTCACCGTACGCCAGCGGTAGTGTTAATATACAAGACCACAAAATATTAAAATAATATTGATTATTAAAACACTTTCGTGTATTAACAGTATTTTTATGTATTGACAACATTAATAGTAAATAAGGTAATGTAATAAATCGCTTAAATTCTGCCAAAATCTTAGGGTAGGCGCCGCCTACCTTGTCTACAGGCCCGTTCCTGGGGTATCTGGCGCCTACGTGCAGCATGCTTTGGTGCTCCATATTTGAATCAATTTATATATTTTAATCTTAATCTCTAAAATTTAAAGAATTTATATTCTGCGACAAACGAGCAATATGTAATTGGAAATGTGAAAAACTATTCTAATTAAAGTATAAAACATTTACAAATAGATAAACAAAACAAACCACAAAAAATATTTTTTTTATTTAGTAATAAAAATAGTACCTTAAAGAAAAAAAACTGACCCATTTTATATGAAATACATAAAATCAATAAAATGAAAAAATATACTAAATAATAATCATGTACTGATTTCTTTCGAAAAATCGACAACTATGAAACTATGACCCTTCCCCGACACAAACGGCATATTGTGAGACAGGAAATTGTAGATAGAAACAAGCCCTATAACATAGGATACAACATTTTAATGAACAGTGCTTTCCATAAAATCAATAAAATGTAAAAATATACGAAATAATATACATGTACTGATTTTCGAAAATCGACAACTATGAAACTATGATCCCTTCCCGACAATAAAACGGTGGCCACATTGTGAGACAGGAAAATTGTAGAGAGAAACAAGCCCTATAACATAGATACAACATTTTAATGAACAGTGCTTTCCATAAAATGAATAAATGAAAAATAAATAGATGAGATCAATGTTGCCGACAGATTGCCCTAGACTAGTTTATTCGGTGCGGCTAACGCAAAAAAGGCGCTAAGCAAACTTTATCCTGTGATGTATGTTTACATTTGTTTATTGGCAAGAAAGCGTATCGGTTTTATGTTACAAAGTACTGATTGACCCTTGATTTGCGCCTCAAAATGTTGCGCCCATAAAGTGTGCACAGCACCGCACGCTCGCTGAACGGCCCTGCTGTCTACCCTGGACGAGCCGCCACTGCTGGATATGCAAGTCAAAGACTTTAAATATGTTTTATTATTGATGCTGCCAGTCTAGATTCGATGTTCAGTTGTTCAAGAATTGAAATTTTTGTACGGTGAGCTGTGTACAGGGTGGACCATTTGGTTGTTTCTATAGGGCCTCTAGGGAAACCGTGAGAAAATATTCAAATTTTTGATACCGCAGTTCTAGTGTCTTTTTGAAAAATTACAATGGCGCAACGGATCGTGGCTATCTTGATCGGTTTTGAAGCTACAGGGGATTTCAAATTTGTACTTTTGAAGATGTTCGATAGTTTTTTATTTCAGCAACTACGGAAAAATGAATTACATATTCTAAAGGCACTTTTTCGTGTAGAATGCAGTGGCGTAGTAAGAGTTTTTTCGAAAAAGATATTTTGAGATATTACTATACTTATGTTTTTTAAATAGAACCCCTGTATATTTTGAATTTTCTCTTATTCAGCTTGGCATGGGCTTCTCGAAAATATATAACACTTTATATTTATTTCTCACTAATAACCTCAACATTTCAAATTTTTCTTAAAATATCCATTTAGTAGGTAGTAGGCTGCGCCGAGTAACAAAGTAAACGGTTGTCATAGTGATCGGAACATACCTTTGATGGATCCGGTACATTTAATTTCAACAGATTGAAGTGTGTATTTTAAATAATAAAAAAATGAATAAATTTGAAAATTTTGAGAAATATAATATGTTAGAATCAATATATTGAGTCTAACAAACATAAGCAAATGGCAGATGATTTATATTTTGAGCGGTATCCAGAGCGCGAGCAACCAAACCCAGCCATTTTTTTCAAAAAATGAACCCGAGACTGCAGTATAAAAATTTGAATATTTCTCACGGTTTCCTAGATACCCTATGGAAACAACCAAAATGATCCACCGTGTACAGTATTCGCAGCATTCGTCTATAACACCACATTTCAAAAACATCGATTTAATGTCGCATTGCCAACTTCAACGTCCAGGTCTCTGAGGCATAAGTGGCAAAATGGGGAAAATTAGTGTTCTTAGTCTTAGTTTTGTTGCTAATTGAAATGGCTGAATCTTTTCCATATTTTATTGAGTTTGGTCATGGAATGTGTCCCCTCTTGATTTCTGCACCACATCCTCCTTTGTTTGATATCAACGAATCATTATGGTAGGTACAGGTATATGTATTGATTTATAACCAAGGAAACCTGCTATTTCTGTTGTATTCTTGGGTTTTCGATCGATACCCATTAATTTGTTTTTCTTTTATTTAATTTAATTTTTTTTTTTTTTGTTTGTTTATTGGTCTGATGCAGGTATAATGAATTTTAATTCATTAGCTGAGGATGCCCGAGTATAAGTGTATTATTTGCGTAGATACCTTAAATTCCTTATTTGTTTACCGTGTTATAGCGATATCACCGTTGTAATTTTCTTACAACTTCCTCATTATAGATTCGCCGTATATATTGAAGAGTATGGGACAAGCATCATGTATAAATAAATATTCATAAATCGGTTAGCTAGGTATATATGTACACAGTGCGAGCGTGTTCCATTGTTGTTTTAAAAATAAAAAACAGACATATGTTTTTCTAAGATCATTTTATGAATAAATAATAAATGCTTAGTTCTACAAGCATAATCGATTTAAGTTCAATAAAGCATAATCATATAAATATGATTTCTGCAAAATATCGCATGCTTTAGAATTCAAAAAAATGACACAAACTTTTTAAAGCCTCTATATCCGCAAACAAATTTACAAACCAAGGAAAATGAAGAAAGAACATTTTTTCTGTTAAACCATTAGATCAGCGTTAATGGTTACATATATACAAAGAATCATAGATATATAAACGATTACCGTTGATTAAAGGAATTGGGTGAGGTGAGTTATTTTTTTCAATCAACGGTAATACTCGCCTTTTAATTTACTGGTAAGTTGTATTTTCTTGTTTAATAGACGAATTTATTTGCTGATATGTTGTTTGAAAGTGTATCAGCGCTTTCACATGGAGCGAACCGTCTTTTATATTAATGTGTTTTTTATATTAACATGGCCGTCATCCGGACGGAGCAAACGCGAGCCATGTGAAATTGTTCATAT
This sequence comes from Sitophilus oryzae, assembly GCF_002938485.1. NCBI lineage: Eukaryota > Metazoa > Arthropoda > Insecta > Coleoptera > Curculionidae > Sitophilus > Sitophilus oryzae. The sequence continues at coordinate 382,452 of NW_022146029.1, forward strand.
AAACTCATGGTACTTGCTCGAAGTCGCGTACGGTTCGCTCCATCTGAAAGCGATGTATTTGTATTGTTATTTTGTATCTGTCACTGTAAATGTCCTAAATGCGGTAAAACCTTGAATAAGCGCGCTAAACCTAGGATTTACCAAAAGCAAGAAGTAAAAATAAAAATTATCGTTTTACGATATCGATTTTTGTAACGTATCAGTCTTATATTTGTTACTGTAAATGTCCGAATTGCGGTAAAACCTAGGATAAGCGCGCTAAACCTAGGATAAGCGCGCTAAACCTAAGATTTACCAAAAACATTAACTAATTAGGTTAGCCTCGTTATTTGGAGGGTATTAATGCATTGGTTAGCCTCATATTTGGAGAGGCATGCATTGTTTAGCCTATTGGGGGGAGGGGATGCGTTAATGTACTGCTAGGTGGTTTGAGGGTGTTAATGCATTGTTGGCCTGGTTATTTGGAGGGTGCTAATGCATTGGTTAGCCTCGTTAATTTGGGGTGTTAATGCATTGATTAGGTGGTTATTAGGTGAGGTTGGTTGGTTTTTACTAACACTGCTTATTGGTACTTTTACCGATGCGGTGTGGCAAATTTGTACTTACTGTTTTGGGTAAAGTCCAGAATGGAAGCAAGATGAAAGTTTTCGGGCTTTAACATGCTTTTTGTAAATCCTAGCTTTAGCGCGCTTATCCTAGGTTTTACCGAATTTCGGACATATACAGTAACATATCTATAATAAATACTTTTTTAAAGTCCAGTAATAAGACAAATACAAACCTTCGAAAATAACTTCATAAATTCGATTAGCTAGATATATCTGTACATAGTGCGAAAGTTCCATTGTTTGTTTTGTCATTAATTCTGAGGTATATTTATAAACAAACAGACACATGTTTTTCTAAGACCATTCCCGAGTGAATAAATAGTACGTCGTTTATCTACGCTACTACAATTCGATTTAAAGTTTAATAAAGAATGTTAGTGGGTTGTGGGTGGATCCTGAGTTATATTGTTTAATTTCATTTGATTTCTCTGTTGTTCAATTGATTAAATTGATTAAACACACAAATTTTCTGGGTTTTAGCATCACTGTTAGTGTTTTTATAGCAAGACGTTAATTATAATAACACTTATTTTTACGCATCAGGAAAAACCTGGTAAAGAAGATAATATAAAACTGTTGCTATTTATTTCAGTGCAATTCGATGATTAATGTAGTTTAATATTAATGTTTTAGTATTCTAGTCAATTGTACTCTATTTTATTAAGAATAATTTAATTCTAAATAAATTGCATTTATATTTTTATTAAGCTGCAAATGAGCGATATGCTAATATTTTTGTTGCTGTCATTTCTCAAACCCAGTTAATTATATTTCTTACTTTATTATATACAGTATAAAAAAGCGGCTAAAATAATATTTGGTGTATTAAAGTTACCTCTTTATATTCTTCACTCTTGACATAGTATAGCTAGGCGTAAAAGGTGGCAAGTTTCGCGTTTGTACATAAAAGTTTGTGACGCTTAATTAAATTTTAAATGGCTGTACAAACTTCATTCTATAGCAATGAATTTGCAACATAAACATGGCAGATAAATTTTTAAATTATTTCCTTCTGAATATTATGTGGTTTATTTAATTAAATATCGTATTTGTAAGAGATCTGTTTACAAATATTCATTACATTATTGAAACATAATTTCAATAAATCCTGCACTGATAAACATACTCTTGATAAACAACATATACTCTTGATAAACAAATCATTGTACAGGAATTTTTCCAAAGACGTATATGTTTGGGTAAAATGGATTTTTTTTGGTTAGTTGTAAAACTAACCGGAGAAGCGTCAGCTAGTTTAGAATCTAACTTAACAGAATAATGCCCTATACTCGCTTTGCGCTGATGCGGTTTGTCACTGTGTTGATTTGATGCGCCAATGTGCCAATGCGACGGGTGCGGGCGGTGCGGCGCACAGTGATGCCAAAAACGTGAAAAGTAGCAAACAATAATTTCTAACTTAATATAGGTTGCCAACTTTCAAAAATAAAAAAAAAAAAATAGAGTACTAGGGTAAAAAAAGAGGCACAAGTGAAACATTTTTTCTAACATCTCCCAAATGTTCAGAATTTACCAAAAAATTATGTCAACGGTATGCGATTGATGGTCTTACTTTCTTAAAATATTTATACTCAAAAACTTGTTAAAATAAAAAAAAACAAACAATTTTCAACAAAAAGAAATTTCACAGCATAAGCCTACAAACAATAAGTAAATATAAAAATAGCTAAACATGTTTATCGCTTCACACATATTTTTGATTTTTCTGTACAAAGGAGTGGGAGTAGTGAAAGACATCGATTAAACAATTTTTTAAAGATTGAGCAATAATGCACTGAACGAAGTACAATTGAT
>NW_022146029.1:384943-392900 GCF_002938485.1 Sitophilus oryzae
TCAGTGTACTTCGTTCAGTTACGTATTGCTTTTTGAAAATTTAGTAACAAACATATTAAATGCATAAAATAAACAAATAAATTCATAATTTAAAATAACGTATATCTACCTCTATTTTTCGACATAGGTAATTATAAACAAATTTAACATTTGCGTCAATATAGTAACAGTATATTGAGTATAGCAGATTCTGTATTTAATTTAAATATAGAGTTGTTATTAAATGTTTCCAAAAATAAAATAAATTGCTACCTTCTCTAAATTTATAATGGCCGACTATGATTTTAAATATCTACAATGACATTTTCCATTTACACTATAAACAACTATAATATTATTTAACTATAAAATACAACTAAATAAACACTTTTAAAAGGAAATTTTGTAATAAACTTACATAGGTAATACTCAAAATTAGCATAACCGTTTCAAATGATTGGAGATTGGTTGGAAAGTTGTTGAATATAATATATAATATGTAGTGTTCTGACATATTCAACTCATTTAACTGTAAATAATTGTGAAATACACTTCAGATATGAACATGTATTTTTCCACGTTCTGTTTTCAGATACAAAACTAGCTTTTAGAAGGCTAACTTTGTTGTCACCTGTTATATTATTTGTAATATTAATGATACCTTATTTAAAAGTATCAAGAATATATTATTAATGTGGTAGCTTTATACATTAATTTATTTTTTGTCATACGCTCCCAAAAACAGCTATTTTACGGACTCATTTCAGTCCGTAAAATGTTTCTTTTTCGGCCTAGGCCGTAAAGGTCGTCATGGCAACCTTTATGGACTAAAATGTCTAAATTCGTTATTTGGTTGTTTTATTTTGTCATTCGAAATTTGTCACAAAATCACATAAATTATACATATATTTGTTAATTATTAAATACTAACAATATCAAAGCTAAGTTGTTTGTTTAAATGTGCCCTGGTACCTATTTAAAAAGCTGAAATTAAATATTCTTAAATTACAGTCTCAAACATTCAAACCATCGTCAATTTGGTCGAAATATTCCATGCTGAGAGCAGTGTTAAGTGTTAAAGAAGATATTTATATTGACAAATTTCCAAAACTTATTGCTTTTTTGAAGATGAATTCGGTTGGTTACGAGCCTAAAAGTCTAAGGTTTTGTCCATAAAAGAGATCGGTGATTTTTTGGCCACAGCTAGTGATGAAACTTATTTACTTACTGAGGTAAGTTTGCGATAATGATTTTAAAATATATAGATGGTTTCTTATTCCATTGTATTTGATTTTAAATTATTAAATACTAACAATATCAAAAGCCTAAGTTATTGGAAAAATAAAAAATAAATGATATTTTGTGCATTTTGAAAACTTGAATCTGCAATCGAAACGACTCCTCTATTGGCAGGTAAATTTACTTTCTGATGAGGAGGAGTAAATGCGAACGATGATGTACTTGGTAATACATCCGTGGAAGTGGTCGCGATTTTCTTTTCCCCCATTAGCAGTTTGCAAACTTTCTTCTTTTTCTCAATAGATTCTTCTATGTAACCTTCGGCCACTGTGGACGACCTAAATAATTATTGTTGTTTAGAACAAGATCGGAAAATATTAAATTTTACCTCCAACCTCCTAGGCGTTTCTGCGATGTAAAATCCACATCTGCATCTGCAGCAAGAGTAGCAGAACTACGTCGGAAACAATGACCTGTATATTCGTTTGGGTTCGACAACTTTAAAAATGCTGCTACAATCGATGGCATCTTTCCAAATGAATGAATGCCGACTCGTTGCACGGTGCATTTTCCCTTACGATAAGAGATGAAGACATAATCATGTGGTACATTTTTGGCCTAAGACAAGCATATTTTTCTATACAACTCAACTGGATTGACAACGTTCCCTTCGTTCACTACCGGAAACACTCTTTTGATATTAGTTTTTGTATCCGCAAGTGTAACTAAAAGGCAGCTGTTGTCTTTTTCTGTGATGTCTTGCACTCGTAGAAAGTACAATTCTTCTCTTCTACATGCTCCACAAGGCCAATGACAAGAGCTACCTAAAAACCAAATACAATGGAATAAGAAACCATCTATATATTTTAAAAATCATTATCATAAAGCAATAATAAATAGTTTCATCACTGGCAATATTAAGCCACCGATACTATGAACAAAACATAGACAGGCAACAGGCTCTTCAAAAGCAATGAAGTTTGAGCAATCAGCTATCAGCAACGCAACACTATCTCAGCGTAATGTTTCGCCAAACGATGAACTGGTGTTTGTGAACTGCGAAACTAAGGCCCGCAATTTAAAAGCCTCTTTCATGGAGTACTGCGTCTTCGTCAAACAATTTAGCAATACATCTTCATTACAACGAATACGCCATTTTTGTCTTTCCATTCGTTAAAAACATCATATTCTTCCTGGTAAATGGCACGAGACTTCAGGAAGTAAATCCAACACGATTTCTTTGGCCTTATTAGCACTATGTTCGGGATTTTGGAATTTATTTTAAAATTGTTGATGAATTTGTGTGATTTTGTGGCAAATTTCGAATGACATGTCAAAATGCGATGAAATAAGCAAACTCGTTACTAAGATATGAATTTATAAGCCAACTTTTTCAAACATTATAATTTCAAATATGGAAAATTTGCAAATATGCGTTCTAAAAAACTGTAAAAGCGTATGACAAAAAATAGTGTATGTAACACGTACCTAAATTATGTTTTTTAGGACTCATCTACTATTTCGGACTCGGCTAACGCCTCGTCCGCAAACAGTAATGATTCGTCCTAAAAAACATCATTTTAGGTACTAGTTACATAAATAGCTATTATGATATTATTTGCATAGTAAATAGTTATTCAGGGTGAGTTCCCTACGATGTTCTCTATGGGTATCTCAGAAACTACTGAAGATAGAGAGCCGGTTAAATAAGGAAATAATTGCAGTTTTGTGAGGTCATAAATATTCTTATACAGGGTGAGTTTCCTACGATGTTCTCTATGGGTATCTCGGAAACTACTGGAGATAGAGAGTCGGTTAAATGGGGAAAGAGTTGCAGTTTTGTGGGGTCATAAATATGCGTCTTTCAGATTTTTGAAAAAGTTCATGGCTTACTAGATATTTCGAAAACATCAAATTTTGGCTATTTTAAAAATTGTCCCTAACTAACAGTTATAATATGCTTTCTACGAAAAATTACAGAGTTATAGCCAATTCTTATCATTTTTAAACAATTTCACTTAGTTAGCTATGGAAACAAGTTTAATCGTCTTTGCTCTCAGAAATGTGAAGCTGTCACATCTAAATTTTGTAAATTAAAATAAACAAAAAATATAAATATGAATATTTCAAATGAAGAAAAGCGTTTAGATACTCCCGCATCAATAGAGTGGTTCCAACAAGACTTTTATTACGACCCACCCACCTCATAATGAAAGAAATGTTAAAAATTATTTACATCATAATTATGCAAACTCAGGAATAGAAAGAGGTTGACCAATTGCATGGGCCTCCTCGATTACCTAACCTATCCATTTGAGATTTTTTTTATGCGGTATGGTTAACAATAAGGTTTACAAAATAATTTGTGAATTAAGAGAGGCACTGGAAGTGGCGGTACGAGAGAAGTTTATTTAAGTCCACCGGTCCTTCTATGAGAATAGGTAGTAATTCAGTTTTAAAAAGATGCAACTCAAAACAATGGCGGATTTTCTAAAATAACTTAAAATATATGCAATGATATTATTTTTTAAGTTTTAGTTTATGCAATGTAAATTGTAAAGAACCGTTTAGTAATATATTCTAACTTCTTATAAGTTTTATAAATCATAATAGAACAAGAATACCATGCAATCCAATTGAAATTTCAAGAAAAATCAGAATTGGCTATAACTAAATGTAACTTTTCTAACATGTCTTGAAACCCGTTCTCTAAAAAACGTAACATTCACCCGTTAACGTATCCTCGAAAATACATGGTCAAGAAAAGTTGAACCAATAATCCTACACGCCTTTCTGCATTTGAAAAATTAATTTTTACAATTTTTGCTTATTTTAATTTACAAAATTTGAATGTGACAGCTTCACATTTCCGAGAGCAAAGACTCTTGTTGTGGAGAACTTGTTTCCATGGCTAACTAAGTGAAATTGTTTAAAAATTATAAGAATTGGCTATAACTCAGTAATTTTTAGAAGAAAACATATTTTAGCTTATATCGCTGAAAAGCTTAAAAAATGGCGCTTTATATGAAGTCATGGCCAACCATGGTTTCCATTTAAAAAAACATATGTTTGTGTCATATGTCAAAAATGACAGGCTTTAGAAGAAAACGGAGGGCACAGTCTCATTAAGGATGTGATTATCTACAACTTTTATCTGAAAACTTTTTGTCTAAACCATCTTATAATGGAGTTAGGGACAATTTTTAAAATAGCCGAAATTTGTTTTTTTCGAAATATCTAGTAAGCCATGAACTTTTTCAAAAATCTGAAAGGCGCATATTTATGACCCCCCAAAACTGCAATTCTTTCCCCATTTAACCGACTCTCGATCTCCAGCAGTTTCCGAGATACCCATAGAGAACATCGTAGGAAACTCATCCTGTATAAAGCATCTTAATTATTTAAAAAAGTCGTACAATAGGTATAATCTGTCATAATTATTTTAAAGGGGATAGTAAAGAAGTCTGAATTACTGTTAGCTACCTTCAACAAAAAAAAAAATAGAATGATAACATTATCTAGAACTTGGCCAGAGCATTGAAATATATGCGCTATCTTCCACATCAAAATGTACCGTTATCGTCAACAAGCTGAAAAGAGAATGCTTTCCTGGTGCACACCGACAAAAATATTCTCTTGAATTTAAGAGCATGATACTGTTAAGTTATTCCTTCTTTCTTCCAAGAGAATAAATTTGGAGGAAATAACTATAAGTTCTTGGTACAAGAGAACTTTATACCTTGTATTATCTAAAAGAAATGTACCTTAGATGGTATATTCTGTACCTAAATTTCTTCGTATTTTTTTTAAATTTAATAATTAAATTATAGTATATTTTTGGCTGAATTATAAATAAATATTTTTAAAATTTAGTAAATTTAAATTCAAAATATTTTTGATGGCTTCACGTTTATTTGATAACCAATAACAAATGAAATTCGGTAAAATTGCAGTTGGCTATTTGAATTAAAAATAATTATACCCTGCTGGCAAGCGAAACCATGGATCGGCGTTTACATGTTTAGGAGTGAATCGCTATGGCAATCTAGTAAGACGGAGAAAGCAAAAATACAAAGAATTTATTACATAATCACTTAATTTGACGCTAGATTCCATGCGCTTGGAAAAACACTTGCCCTCTGTCTTTATTCAGTACATCTTATTTTACTAAGCGTGTTGACCGTATTGTTCGTACACACAAAGATCGGCACCCAAGACCAGAAATACCGACCCTTAATATATTTGATTAAAAGTAATTTTAAATAAACTCAATCTTAAGCGTTCTTTTTGTTTGAAATTGTTAAAAAAATCTACGATATTCTTTTAAACAATAGATTTAAGCCAGAAGTCACACACATAGTATATTTTTAAATGCTTTTTTTCAAAAATGTGGTACGTTAAGTAACGCTTTTAAAATAATTGCTAAAATTGTTGGCTCGTATGCAGCTATTGTTGTTTATCCTGTATATATCCATTCTGTTCTTAAGTGTGGAGTGTGGAATAATTCTCTGGAGTAATTCAACTGATGTACGAGGCATGTTTTTTAAGTAAGTACCGTTTTGGAATTAAAAAAAAACGTGCAAAGATATCGCAATAATTTTATTTTTACATGAAAGCCTGTACCTTAATCTACTTTTCTACATAATTTCCGTGAATATTGAGGCCCTTGTCATAACGTGGCACCAGTTTTCAATACCCTCCTCATAAAATTCTGCCGCCACTGTATCACAACTGTTTTGACTTCATTTTCGTCTTGAAGACGCTGATCGCCCAGGTGTTTCTTCAAGTGCAGGAATCAGTGTTGTATGGAGGATGATCTATAGTTTCCCATTTAAAAGATTTGATAAGATCTTTGGTCCGATTAGCCACATGTGGATGGGCATTGTCATGCAGCAAACAATACCCTTACTCAACTGCCACGTCTTTTGTTTTGGATTGCACGGCGCAGATTGTTCAATGTCTCATAATAAGATGCTGCATTGATTGTCTCATTGGCAGAAACTCCACTAGCAATACTCCTTTTCTGTCCCAAAAACTGTGCACATGATTTTACGGGCAGAAATTGTTTGCGTAAACTTCACTGTTTTGGGTGATGATGAATGTCGCCATTCCTTGGACTGTTGTTTCGATTCTGGTGTGACGTAGTCCACCCATGTTTCGTCACGTAACAATTTTGTCTAAAAATCTTCACCTTCATTATGGTACTGCTCAAGGAAAGTCAATGCACTGCCTAAACGTTGGGTTTTGTGCAAATCCGTCAACATTTCCGGAACCCAACGTGAACACAATTCCGGTAATTCAAGTTCTCGGTCACAGTGCGATACAAAACACTACGAGAACATTGAGGAAAGTAGTCGCACAATGATGAAATTGCAAAGCGTCTGTTTTCTTTCAACTTTTCGTCCACTTTCTGCACCAAATCTTCGTTAACGACCGAAGGACGCTCACTCCGTTCTTCATCATACACATTTGTGCGGCCATCTTTAAATGCTCTCACCAATTTCCTTACCATTCCATCTCTCATAATGTTTTGTCCGTAAGCTTCACAGATCTCACGATGAATATCGATCGGTTTACGCCTTTAGCACTAAGAAATCGTATGACAGCCCGTACTTCACAATCGGCGGGGCTCACGATTGTCGGAGGCATCTTAAACACTCAATAAACAACGTATACAATGAAGAATCAGACTGTACTGGCATCTGTGCCAGCGTTGTTACAAGGGCAAACATTTTTGTACTATAAATGGTGTCGAAATTGTACTTTTTTAAGTGGGATTGTACATTTTTGGTGCAAAAATGTGGGGTCATGTGATCTCTCTATTTACCTTTTTACCAAGTTTTGGTACGTAGGGTGCATCCACACTATTCTAAAAACAGCGGAACGGCGTATTGGCTTAACGACCTTGAGTCGATTTCCTGCAATTCTATTAACAGAAATTTTAGATGAATTTGACAGATGAATTTTTCAGCCAATAGAATTGCTGAAAATCGATTCAAGGTCAGTGCCGTGCCACCTATAACTTTTAAGTAATGTGGATACACCCTCTAAACCCATACACCATATGCTGTCCTCCTTTCACCCAGTTGAGCAGCTCTGAACTGTTCAAGAACGCATTACTCTCCCTCCATTCAATTGAGTCATAGAGTTCAGAACTGGTTCCGCGCCATATGGAGGCACCAGGCTATCTCGCACAGCTCCTTTCAGAACCGTTCTGAGCAGTCCAGGGCGTAAAGCTCTGGAACATGAAATTCCCGTGGGACCCTTTATTCAGAAGCTACAAAACTTTGAATAGCATTGGATAGGAACTAATTGCGTGACGTCACGTTTGACATCGGGACACTTTGAATAAGAAGAAGACTGAGAGACTGTGCTATCCATGTATTCATGCATGGTGGGCCGGAAAAGGCACCATAAAGGCTCTGGGGTTGAGATCCTTGACAGTTCTGTTTGGCGATTCATTTGACACATTTAAATTTGATTTAGAATTTTGTGGATTTGTCGAATCTTTACAGACTGATTTTATGTTATTTATTATTTATTCTACTACTGATGGTTGTATAAGGTAGTAAATCTAGATGGAAATTGTGGCAGAACTTAAATTAACAGTGACACTATCATGATTTATCGAAAAGACTCTAAAATAGTTGGTTGTGTAGCGTGCGGTAGATCTCGGCAAAAATTAGTGAAATAATGGAACAACTTTTTCAGTAAGTGACTATATAAGCAATGCATGTAG